>NW_027437183.1:15177500-15220000 GCF_033239565.1 Halichoeres trimaculatus
CAGTTGTTCCATTGTGATTTCAGAAGAGGTGGGTGTAACTAGAAAGAATTAAAGTGACAGAGAAACGCTCATACCATGAGCATTTCTACCCAGAAATGCATTACCAAGCGTTGCTAGGCACCGCCCTGTGGGATATAACTGCCTTTTGCAGCAGCAGCTCTCTTGTATTTTTTTTGTCTTTTTTTTCGTAATCTTTGTATTTGGAGTGGATCATTACTCTCTATGGCTCATTTGTTGGTCATGGACACCAAACTTTTTGTGGCTTCAGTGAGTTTTTTACTACTTTTTCTCCTGTGTTTCTCTGGAGATCCTACATGTAACCATGGCTGCATTGTTTACATGTGAACTCAGCTGTTAGCAGCCTGTAGCATGTCAATGCTAACTGGTGTAAGGCCTGATGTTTCCCCACAAGGAGAGAAGAAGGAGGTGAGGACAATGTGCTGGTTCTCAGGTGTGAGCTAAGAAGTGACGGCATCGACCTGTCCTTCCATCCATTGTTATTAGGAACGTAAGATCTATCTCCAATAAGATGGACGCGCTATACTTACCCAGCAACAGAAGGAATATAAGAGGGCAGAGTAGCATCATGCTATTCATAGACATTTCTAACAGAGCTAACATCAGACACAAACGCCACATTGGAAGAGCTTCACCAGCTGTGAGCAGACAGGATCTAGGAGACAGAGATGGAGCATGACTGAAGAAGCTCTCTCCTGGACCCTGTGGAGGTGGAGGCTGGCTGAACTGGAGAATGATGGACAAACCTGTCATCATTTATTTTCTTATGGACCTTTTTGCACTTTCTATACACTTAATTACTTTTGTTTTCTTGAATGCTGCTGTGACTTCAATTTCGTTGTACTTGTTACAATGACAATAAAGTTCTATTCTATTCTATTCTATTCTATTCTATTCTATTCTATTCTATTCTATTCTATTCTATTCTAGCCCAAATGAACAGGTTCAGATACCAGGTACCCCTGTATGAAAAAGTGAAACGTTAGGACTTTAAACTTTACATTTACCAGGTGAATATCTGCTTCTTTTCAAGTGTGTGGAAGGAGGTAACACCAGGTTATGAGCGGAATGTTGTGCAGAGGAAATTGTCAAATAGTTTTGTTGCTTTTGCGTCAGAGCAACATCTTAACCAGGTGTTTCTGATTCTGTTTCAAAGCTGTCAGAAAATGTGATGATGCCAAGTTTGAGATAGAGTGCAAAAAGCTGTCTTTAAACTGTACACCACCAGCTCAGAGTTTTCTACCAGTCGTACCTCATTCAGTGTTTTGACTTACTGATAAGAATCTGTAACAAAGAACATCATGCTTGTATGTATAACACAATCAGCACCATCTTGTGTCTCTGTTTTTTAACGCTACAGCATTGACACACATCTTCTCAAAAGATGCAATATCAAAAATCTGTCGCATTCATAAAGAGATGAGACAACAGGAAATAAACCTGTGCTCCTCCAGGTACAAAAATAACCTCTTATTGGAATATTTAGAGTCTTCTGGGACACCGGTGATTTAAATTCCTGAAGATATCCACCTTCAGGGGGACATGTAGCACATGTTACTGGAAATACTTCAACTGCAATCAGATCTAGGAGTAGAGGGAAAATCATTAGGAGCTGGAGGTTCGCCAAAGTCTAGATCACATCACTGGCATCTTTTGCACTTGCACTGCTCTGAAGAAACACGACTAGAAGATAAATTAAAGAGGAGAAAGAAAATCATAGAGCATGCAGATTTTGGCATGAGGCTGCTGCTGCTCATTTGATTCTTCGATTTCTTTGTTCTCTGCGTCTGTTTCTGTTCCTCTGTTGCTTTCCTGCTCCCTCTAATTAAAACTGATAGCATCTGACAAATGGAGACAACACAGTGTCAGTGGTGGGTGGCTATTTACAGAAGCACGCACACACAGATGGGCACATATGTTGTCAGCAGCACCTGCCTCATGGTCATGACATTGTGTGATCATTATTAATGGTCTGTGCTGAAAAGAAAGGCCAAATGATTGGGTTTTTAAAAAGTAACCTTGGCAACATTCAGGTTTTCTCTTTGGTTTTAGAGTTGTTTTGTATTTTCGAAATGACGGATTTGATGTAAGCAGGATTCTTTGTCTGGAAAATAACCAGAAAATACTTCTCGAGTCTCTCTACACAGAGAGCACCTGACTGCCCTCCTGCTGGATGATCTACCTTGAGCAAGAGGAGCAGCAGTATTGTGTGTCGTCCTTCTCAGATTACCTCCTTCCAACTGATCCGTGTCCAAGTGGGAATGGAAATGAATAAATTAGAGGTTAGGTTGTAATTCCCTCTGACAACATCTGGCTTATTTGGTGTAAGTGTGTGTGTGTGTGTGTGTGTGTGTGTGTGTGTGTGTGTGTGTGTGTGTGTGTGTGTGTGTGTGTGTGTGTGTGTGTGTGTGTGTGTGTGTGTTGTACTTTTTGTGTAACAGTTTGAAGGATAGTGAGTGAGAGATATGAGGACACATCTGTAGGTGTGCAGAGATGACTCACAGGGGAATAGCAAACACAACAGTGCCAAATCATCTGCACACACAGCTCTCACCTTACTGACTTCAGACTTTCCTTCATTCTCACTGAAAAAAAAGACAGAAAGTGAGGACTGGAATCTAATCTTGTCATCATAGTCACCACATTCTGCGTATTCTGGCTTTACTCTGTTGTATAACAGATGAACCTGTCTGTTCTGTTTAGCTGGTCACTCCTCAGAAAAACTGATTTTAATGAAACTGGTGATTCTACATGTAAAGGACTACAAATGCTGACATATGTTTAAAGGACTACATATCCCTTATTTGAAGGTGCACTATATGGATTTATGTTGAAAGTACTTCCTTAAAAAGTTTGATCTTTAGAGGGGCATCCTCATTGTGGCTGTATAAAAAGATGGATGACATGACCACACCCTAAAAGTGAAGCCACAAGTTTGAAGCTATAAAACATGGCACAAACTATAAAATCAGAATATACAGCTAACACTGTGACAACAGTGACTTTACTTTCCACAAACGTATTTGTCTGACTATTACCCACTCAAAAAGCTATTACTCTGTAGACTGTGAGAAAAATCTTCAGAGAATTTTTTTTTGATATGCTTGGTCTTTGAAACCAGCACCAGCATCCGACCAGCATCAGACCATCAAATCTCTTCTTAAAACCCACTTTATGGTGTTGCCTTTTGTTGACCTTTTAGGTATTTAACATTGTTTAAAAGTTGTATTTTTATGTTTAATTTGTATTTTATTTTTACTAAAACTTTGTTTTAAGAGGTGTGACACAAAGAAAGCTGGAATAATCGACTCACTGTGGTAGAACCAGCAGACGCTTTTAACTCGGCTACAAAAGCACTTCCAAACAGGAATTTCTCAAAGTTTTTTTCTTGGACCATGAGGCCAAATCGGAGTATCCACCAGCAAAGACCAGTGTGAACCAGTATATAGCATGTGTACATTAAGAGAGGAGATGAATACAGCTGTTTCTGATCCAGGCCAGTTGCTGGACCGGGCTGTTTGCTAAGTGTCGAATGACTCCACCATGATAGCTTTAAAGGCTGAATGACAATCAGCAGCCTGCAGCTTTTCCAGACCAGCACCATCCAGGAATCAGTCTGACTATGGATGCTGTAGCCATAAGACAGTCTTTTGTTTGTTTCATTTTTTTTCTATCTTTTGTTCCTTTGTTTTAAGGAAAAAGACTTGGTGTATATATTGTTTTACGTTTGAACAGTAGGTGGTGCTTGACACCAGCGAATGTATTTAGACAGCTCAGGTGATAAGCCAGGTGTGTGTGCGTAGGAGGAGGAAAAAACAGTTTTTTTGACCTTGTCAGCGTGTGTGGCAGTCTGTTCAAAGTTCATTGTGTTAAATTAAAAGTTCAAGAAGACCGCTTCAATTAGAAAGGTTTGTCAACACAAACTAGACAAGCACTCAGAGAGCACAGGTCTCCGCCAAGCATATTGTGATTATCACCAACACTTTAGTCCTACTTTGATGTTATACTCCCTAATAATTTGTTACCTGACATTGTTGAAAATTATGGTGACCCAGTACATATTTCATATTCCGGATCTTAGTATCCAGAATATTGCCAGGATCTGGATCGTACTTTTACATGTGTCAGAAATTACCATGACCTTGTCTTGTGTTTTTGTTTTTGCAAAGCAATCCGACCATTTATCGAGGAGTTAAATACACATATGGTGAAAACGGCCCTATCCTACAATGATAAAGAATCTTTTCAAAAAGTCCTGGATCCAGACGTTGATCCGGATCAGCTCCACAATGTAATCACTTCTTCCTTATCCCATTTTGAACAATTCCTAAAAATTTCATCAAGATCCGTTGGTTACTTTTTGAGTTATGTTGTTGACAGATAAACAAAAAGAAAAACTCTCCCAAAAACACAACCTGGGGGGAAGTGATGAAGGGGCCACAGGAGTCTAGAGAGACTAGAGAGAGAGACTAGAGACGTCATTAGACTGTGGTTTTTACTGTTACACCAGAGCAAGTTCTTCCCATACACACTATAAATTGATTGTGTTAGTCTTATTGGAAGACTCTTTGTCTACGGACAAAAACCAGAACTCTTCCAAACAGCCATGTCTCAAGACTGACTAAGACCAGGGGAGCCAACCTGGGCATTAACCAGCATCAGCTTAGCAATGGTTTAGCAAAGACATGAAGAATATCAGTTCCAGTTGTCTCCGGTCAATTCTCCTGGATTAAACCCCAAAAATTACTTTGCCATCATGGTCTTAGGCTGGATGGTAGCTGGCAAAGACCAGCATCAGTTGATGGCTCTTCATCACACAGACTGTATATTTGTAGCATCTACTGACTGCTGGGGCTCATATTAACCATAAAAATACAAGCCTGAAGACTTCATTTTTTTCCCTGAGTAAAGTCAGATATTTTTAAAGTTACATGACTCTGCTAAGTGTATTAACCACAATAGATCCCAGTCAGTCCTACTCCTTTTATCAGAAACTGCAGAGGGAATCAAATCTTACGCAGACCAGTTTCTGAAGATGTGCCATGTCTGCTACTTTTGAGAGACTCCAACTCAAGCACTCACCTCAGAATAGGTTAATGCTCTACTTTTTCCCTCAGAGAGTATCAGAGTGAAAACATAGCAGCCTGTTGCAACAAAGCCAAAATAGTTTATTTTAACAACAGGATAAAGATCTTTATGTGGAGTGTCCTAACTTGTTGTCACAGCCCCAAATTAAGGCCTCATCTTGTTCTGTAGAGTAGGAACTAATAACTACGAACCAAACTTCAGAGTGGCTGATACTTTGCTAAAAACAGCTGTTCAAGTCAGATTGATTTGTAACATTCACAGAACTCAGTCATACTAAGAAAAAACACTATCTTCCTCTCTGCACCCCGTGATATCGAGGGTTAACATCCAAAAAGGAAGCTGAGAAAAACAAGAGCACAGCACAGAAAACAGATGGGTGGCATTAGAAGGAGATACGGAGGCAGATGCACCTTTAAATGTTAAGTTGAAAGCAGGTAGATAAAGACACTTGACAAGAAAAGAAAAAGTGAGCTGAGAAACTGACACAAGCACTCAGAGATAAACAAATGTCAGAGCCAGAGAGAGACAGGAGAAGGAGACAGTTTGAGGAAGGATGGAAGAAAACAGGTCTCAGAGTCAACAAGGTTATCTCACCTCGAGTGTGTTTGTGTGCGTGCATGTGTGCCAACAGTTCTCTCTGAAAAGAAGTGGCCTGTCTAAATGTCAACATAGCCCGGAGCAGAGAGGAGCTGCTCTGAATAAGATATGCAGAGAGCAAATATGAGAAGGACACACACTGAGACAGGAGAGCATGATCAATTACATCTGAGGAAGTCATTGAGAAATGTTAATCACATTAAGATTGATTACTTAATCTCTGATGAAAGAAACACGACAGCTTGGTCAAAATTATAAAATGAATATGGATTCAAAAGTCTCTCAGAAGACCTGCAAATCATATTTACATCTGCTTTACTTATAAAGATGATGTGCATTAATACGTATTTTTTCCTGGCGCATCAGAGTATGAAAGCCAAACGACCAGATATGTAAGATGCTTGAGCCCCAGGGGTAGTTCAAAACCCTGAACTACCCCTGTAAAGAGTTCATATGAGGTGCTTGGGGGCCCGTTGGAGACCATTGCTGTTTGTTTAGTAGCCAGAGCTGGCTCTCTAGCACCGCCTGTTGGATTTTCTTTGTCATTGCAACCCTGGTGATGCATGAAAAATGCCTGCAGTTGATATTATCCAGTATTTTTTTACAGGGATTTCAGAGGTCAGAAGAAGAGGAGGAGGAGGAGGAGGAAATAAGGCTGAATGTATCAACAGAATGTTTAATTTTCAGTTACACTTCTGGATGAAATCAGTCAAAATCAGATCTGTACGGCTCTATCAACAGTTGCTCCACATCTTATCTCCAGTCTACAGTAACCATGATGCCTCTGTGTATGAGTTTATAGTCTGAGTTTTATCTCTCTGAACATGGAGAAAACTTGTACAAGATTAACACTCCTGTGCGCACTCTGCTGGGCTCAGAGTCTCTTTATCAGCAGAGTCAGGAGGTAAAACTGTAAGATAACCAGCAGGGGTCACATCTAACGTCCTGCTTCGAATGTGTTTTTAAAAGAAGTTACAGTGAGATATTTTCAGGACTGAAGTGACCACATTTTTTGACAACACGGTGCAAAAATAAGTACTGTACACACTGTTGATAAACCTTTTTTTCACTTTTAAATGACTAGAAATGTCCAAAACACAGACTCCTTGGTGAAATAATAACATGATTAAACTGCACCAGAGTCCATCTATGTGGGACGTTTTCAACTGTTTAATTTAGAAACATAATAAACAACCAAACTGTGTCATTTAATACAGTTACAATTCCATATATGTATTTATACACACCTAAATGCCAGGCACACAACCACTGCCCTTTGTTCAGAATCACAACAAGCTGTATATATAGCCTGATACATCATTTAAAGAATATGTTCCAAAGAATCACGTGCTTCCAAAGAATATCTACACGATGCAGCATCGTGAGATGGCAAGGCAACGTGTACACATAGGCACCTTAATGTTTTCTGTCTCCTCTGCCTCCTGACATGTCACAGAACTGTAATTTACAGTAAACATGAAAAATAAACAGATGCTTTAAAATTTGAGACTTTCACCAACTGGATCAACATTTGCTATCTTTGACTCGCTTTCCCAACTGTGTCTTGTGCTCCTGTCACATGTGTTATCCAAAGGAAGCCACAAGTTGGCTGAGACAACACAAACCTTGGATCATCTCCAAATAGGGAAACATAGACCACAAATCAAGTTGAAAGTCATGTCTTTACAAAATGGAATGATTTAACTAGTTAAGAGCACATTTCTCGATATTTCCAGAAGAGGAACACAACATCTTTATCCCCTTTAGACTAAAACATAGATATTCTACCTACTAATTATGCCTTAAACAAAATAAAGGTTTGTACAATGTTTAGTCTGGATGTTTCTGTACATCGCTGATAAAGATGTCAGCAAAGCTAGTCAAGCAACATGAGGAGGTGGTGGTTGGTTGCAGGAGGTGTTTCAGGCATAAAGGGGCTGGTAGCCATTCCTCCGGCTGCCAGCTTTACAGGTGATCACACACACGCTCAGCATCCCGAAAAACTGTGAATGAAAATATGGATAAGATCAGAAAGACACCTTTAACATTCATTTACATGTAGATCAATATGCTAATGCGTGAATACTTCACTTCAACAAGAATTATAAAGCTGTATTCAGGAAACCAGGCGGTCACTCAGTTCACATTTTTCCCTTACAAGCCAGTCTTTCTCTTTTTTATTCTGCTTCTTTAAAAGTTCACCTTGAAAAGCAATCTGTCTGAATACCAAACTGTCTCGTTTAGAAGCAGCCCATAATGGAGCCAGCATTGAAGTCCTACATGAGTACATTTGAAGACAAGTCATCTTCTTTTACAGTAATGTAATCAAACAATTCTTAGTTTTTCAACTCTGATAACCTCAAACACACCAAAAAGGTGCAGCTGGGTTAGGAAACTCATGTAGCTGTTGTATGACTGCCCTTTGCCTAAGAGAGGACGGCGCTTAAATAAACTTTCAGGGGCAGTTTGTGTTGAACTTTTCTGACTCTGCTGATTGTGTGATTCATTTTTGTAGGTCACAAAGAGGCAACAGAATTAGTCTCGTTCATAATCTGTTTAAAACTCCTTACATGAGTGTATAAGTGACTAAACTGTGTGGGACTTTCTTTACCTTAATGATAGCAAAGCCGAGAATGACAAGCATAGCGTAACCCAACACATCCTGCAGTAGCACCTCCAGCTTGGGCTCACAACCCTGAAAGCCATGAACAACAACAATGAGGGCACATCCGAAACGTCTGTTCATAATAAACTGGATCAGGAAAAAAACTTTGATTCTACAGGTTACATGTTTTGTCAGAAATAATGTGAAACTCATACAGCATATTTAATCAACATATATTTGCTCTTATACCTCAAGGTTCAGCAGGTCTAGTTGGTCCAGTCTGCCTGTGCACTGCTCCAAGGAAGCATTTTTACAGCAGCTCAGAGGAACAGTGTTGTTGTGTTCTGAAAACCAGGCCGTGCTGGACCAGCTGGTGTAATTTCTGACACCACAGCACTGCAACTGCACAGAAACAGAGATCAAACAAACAGGGGTTAATTCAGAACAACATAGCTAAATCTACATGTACTGGTCAACAAAAGAGAAATGATAACACACAACACTAAACACTAAATAAAAATATCACCACTCTTTAATGGTGTCATTTTATCAAGAATGAGTAAAGTTTTGTTAATTGTTGGGTCTGTTTGATCAGCCAAAAAGGAAAATTCAAGAATCAGCAAAGGCCCTCTCAACCAGGGACACATGAAATGAGTAAACAGTCATATGAAGTCTGCTGAAAGTTGTTTGATTTCCTGCAAATTGATGAAAAATGAAAACAAAAAGGGGAAAGTTTTGAACTGCCACAAGAAAGTAGAACAGAGGCAGAGAGAAACAGTGGATTAACCAATAATCCTCATGATTAGAAAAACGGTGTTAAGGTTGTTATGGAAGATTTTTTAAAACTTTGCCAATATTGGGGTCAAACACAACACAGCGAAGAAAAAAAACCTGTCACCTACTTTTAGATATTAATTATTTCACTAGAGGTCAGGGAGTGTGCAGCTCGTGTCAGTGAAGCAGGAAACAGTGTTCTTTCAGTTTGTTTATTTTTTGTTAGACTGCTTAAAAAAGTGATCATACTATAGTGGTATAATAAATGCTGGTGTTTAGCTTGCTGGAAGATTTGTTTAAATTATTACCTTACCTAAAGTTGTTTTCTTAGTGTATAATAACTAATTTCTTTGAAAGCTGAGTGCTGATAGACTAGATTCAAGGTTTAAACCTGAAAGCCAGGTTTCCCTTCTAAATGAAAATTGGTATACCAGGAGTATAACAGTAGAGAGAACAGGGATAATTTATTGATGTATATTTTAAAATGTTCTATAGTTGTCTCCCTTTAAACTCTACACACATAGGAGCCACCATAAAATATCCCAGCTATACACCACAATAGTCATTCCAAAAACCTACTTTAAGGATGGTTTTAGTACAACATTCATTAGTTCATTTATTTTAGGCTGACAGAAAAAGACAAACACCACAGGAAATGAAAGAAAAAGAGAAGGAAGTGAAAGTTGGTAAATATGAAAGTCTGCAGCACAACAGGTGTGTCCTGTGAAAGCACGACCGAGAATAGAAATCTATATTTGATTTGTACAATAAAATACCAACCTGAGTCTGAAGGTAGTCCACAGCTTTGGTCTCAGCATCTTCTCCATCATACCTGGAGAAGACGTCACTCATGGAGCGCTGCAGGTCTCCGCTTATCTACAAGGACGTGAGAAAAGAAGACAGCGATGTCAGAAAGTGTGATATCTGCTAAAGTTCACAACCAGCAGGAATAAAATGTGCGATAATGGGTAAACAAAAAGTGTCTGTGACTCACTTTGTTTTGGTAGATGAAGCTGAATACCAGAGCAGCAACTTCAGCAACAAAGATCACCATAATGAAAAAGAAGAACTGGAAAGGAAGAAATCAGAGTAAGAACAAAGTAAATTTGAGGTTAAATGGATTAAAAACATCAACAAAATCTAGGACAAGGATTCAGAGACACTTACAAAGCTAAGGCCGACTCTGGACTCCCTTAATGTGGCGAAGCATCCCAACAAACCGAAAATGAACATCACCACACTGACACCGATGATGATAGCTGCTGGAATCAGAGTGTACTTGTCCTGGATGAAGTTGTTGAAGTTGTCATAACTCCTGATCACGTAGGCCCCGACATAAGCCATCAATCCTCCTGCAGCCTGCAGAGACATCACAAAGTGTTTATACTCCACAGACAAGATAAGCTAGCTGCATGATGTAAGAATATTAAATAATTCAAAGGTCAAACTTGTGCATTATGAGAATGGACCACCAGAAGATGGTGAAGCCATTCCAGAAAAACAGATTTGATTAAAAGCTGTTCCTATTTAAAACTGCTGATTCATTTTAATGACCCAATATTATACAAACAACCAAACACTGAGCTTAATTAAAGTGCAATCTCCTCATTTACTGCTTTATTTCTTAAGTTTGCACCAAAGTTGTCAATAATATTAGGTAATTAATCATTCTGCTTAAAAGCTTCCGCTTTCCTAAACCTTGGGTTTTACAAAGCAGGGTAGAAAAACACATGTGCTGGGGAGGAGTTTGTCACATGATGTGTGTTTTTCACCATGTTGTGGTCAAAAGGGTCCTTTTGGGTAGGCTCAGTAAGTAAACGCTGATTGTGAAAAATCATTTTTCCACACCCTGAGCATGACGGCTACTAAAAAATGTGAGTCTGTCAGTTCAACTGTATCAACACTGCACATGTGTAAAAGCAAGAAGAAGTTTCTGTAAAAAGAAGCTTCTGTGTTTAACTGTCTTTTCTAAGAATATAGAGTTTTTGTCCTCCTCACTCTATCTCCTCTGATCTCTTGTTATATACTCATGCTGTGGAGGTCACTGACTGTCTGCTCTGCTGGATTAGGCATCCAGTCACACCGTTATCATGACTACAAGTCATGCCTTTACAGTGAGATCATCAATCACAGGGTTGTGTTTATATTGGAGAAAAGTGCACACACACTGTACAGAGTAGAATGAATGTGTCTAAAATTATTTCAATCACCTTAAGGTGTGTGAAAACATTAAAGCAGGGAGGGTCAATGCAGCACACCCTTTAAGAAAAGAGATAACTGTTTACAAAACAAAGCCTCTAAAGTATTTATCTCCCAACAACGTCCCCTGACTTCCTTTTGCCCTTTGAAACCAAATGTATCAGATCTGAACCCCGCTCTGCTTAAATAGGCAAGACGGTTCAGGGAAAAAACCTTCAAATTAAACGGAGCGCTTGAAATAGAAAGAAACTCCTAAACTGCAAACGGGATTATGGTCAAATGCAGCTGTAGTGTGAGTCCTGTCTGTTTGTGGGTGGCAACCACAGGTTTAAGGAAGAACAGAATGTGTGATCTAGATTTCCATTTGTGTGATGGATGGAAAAGATGACACCACAACCTCTGACCTAAAAAGGTGAAGTTGCCCTTTATGTGTAGCAGATATCAGAATAGTGTTCAGTATGAGTTCCTCTTGGTGAAGTGAGTTTTACATCGTGTGCTCCTCTCTGATCATACGTGTATTTCCTGTGGCCTAACAATCATTTATCCTCCACTTCAGCCTCATGACTCACTTCTCTTAATCACTCCACAGTCACGGGATCTCTTCAGGGGTAGTTACTCGACCCCTCAGGCCTCCCCTCCTCCCCCATGGCTCACCTCCTAATCTTTCCAGAAATTCTGATCTTGTGCCTAAGAAGCAGCACAAAGAGGCTTACACAACGTATCGCACCAATGGACGGTGCCACTTCAGAGGAATGTGAGTAACCTCTAAGGGGATGTTTCTAGATCAGTCAGGATGACTTCGGCGGGTTTTCTGCATGGAAAACAACGAATACTTCATCTATGGAAGAATCAAGGGAGGCAGACGTACTGGATATATCTGACTCTAGGGGAAAAAAAAGCAGCCGTGACGCAGCCTGTGCTCATGTGCCTCCAAATAATCAGAACACTTTAACCTTTGCAACTTTTCATTTTCAATATTAAGTCAACAATATTTGATTGATTTTTAAAAACTGCCATACCAAAGATAAACTGAATAATCCGGTAATACAAATAAAGTTTTATGCAGCTCTATTAGATTAGATCACAATTCTATTAAAAATCTGTTTTTTTAATATATTTTTATATATTTGATCCATGATAAGTCTTTGGATAAGTTGTCACTGCTTTAAACTCAATTTAGCTGCACAAGATTAAATAAAGACGGGCATGCGTCAAACAGATTTAAAAAGATAATCTGCTATGATTGAATTAAAGATCAGGATGGGTATTGACAACCTCTAATGTTACAGACCATCTTAAAATCTCCACTTTGGTGAGTTTTTCTTTAACATGTTTCTTGATAGTGTGAAATCTTATAATTATGACAGATATAATGTACAAAAATAAAAGAAGTGCTTTTAATGTGGCCTGATTTACACTGTCATATCAAACTGTGGTGTTCTTATGATGAGGATAAACACAGATTGTCAATCAGTAATGCATACTTCACGTGTACTTTGTTTATTTAGTTTAAGAGAGTTGGAATACTTGTTGTGTGAGTTGCAAATTTGTCTAAACAGGTCAAATCCAGATGAGGAACTCTTTAAAAGGTGTGTTTTGTATCCGCAGTGTTCTGCAGGCATAAACTTTCGTGCAACAGACGTGGAGTAAACTACTGGTGAAAAATGAGAAAAGACTGACTTTCAAACTTGGTGATTGATAAATAAACACATTTTAGCAAAGCCTGATAAATCTCAATTATTTTCATTGAGGGTAAATTAAATTAGAAGAGAATAGTAAAAAAAAAAAAAGGATGGAAGAGTTGGATGTACAAAACAAACCAGGCCTGTGTTTTCTCTTGTTTCTTACACACACTAACTGACCCACACACACAGGCCTGTTCCATCTCACAGTAATGTAATTACAAAGACATCAGCCACAGAAAAGCAGAGGAGTTCACTCGCCCTTTTTAACACCACTTCGACTGAAGGGGACAGAAGACAGGGGTCAGCAACAGGGGCCAAATGAGGAGAGGAACTTATGCTGGAGTAGGGAATGTGTGCCAACTACATATGGGTACAAAGCTCACACTGAAAGTAAGCCAGAGATATGGACTGTGGAGTGTCAAAGTTCAAGCTTGGTTTGAGAGATCAGGGTTCTTGAAATCCACATGGTCGGGAACCTTTTACTTTTCAGTGTTCCTTTACATTTAAAATTAAAACACAGGTTAAAACAGTATGATGTATAAAAAACATGGGGAAACAGTGGGTTAAAACAATACCAGCAAAAAAAAAAAAAAAAAACTAGGGCAGGCTAAGAATTTGTTTATCAATTCTTATCTGATTCCCAGGGGTTATAAACACAGAAGCTCACACAACTCATCTAGAAAATAAAGAAAGTAGCGATAACCGCAGGAAATATCTACGACAGGGAGACATTACAAACCAGGTGAAGGAAGAAATATCACTGCGACTCACCCAAAATATCAAGCTGAGGAAGAGGAGAACGGTCTTCGAGGTGAAAATCCCGCAGTCCATGATGAAGATGATGTCTTTCTGTCTGAGCTGAAGTGATTGAAGGAGGACTGTGCGGTCCTGTTTTTATCTTCCAGACAGAGCCGGGCTGCTGCGCACTGCTGCCGCGTACCGCTCCGGTCACAAGTTTTCTCAATCAGTCTATCTGGCTGCAGAGGGAGAGAGGCTGCGATCACATGGTCACATGCTTTCGGGGAGGAGAGCGATGTTACAGA
This sequence comes from Halichoeres trimaculatus, assembly GCF_033239565.1. Lineage (NCBI taxonomy): Eukaryota > Metazoa > Chordata > Actinopteri > Labriformes > Labridae > Halichoeres > Halichoeres trimaculatus. The sequence goes on from NW_027437183.1 coordinate 15,191,510, forward strand.
ACAGGTCGTTCAGCCTTCCTGCCCTCCTCACATCACGCATCACTCCCTCACATGGAGGGGAGGAAGGAGAGGAAGGGGAGGGGAGGAAGGGGGACTTAAGAAAGAAAGTAGTGGCAGACTCCTTGCGAGAAACAGAGTGATCCTGCGTTTTACATAGGAAATTTGTCATTGATTTAGAAATCCAACCCTTTTTAGTCATTTCCACAATTTAGATTCATTCATCAAAGCAAGAAAGAACACTGTCAGAACATTTAGACAATTTTAAACACACAAGAACAGAAATCCCAATGGGAATTTACTGAGCTTGCATAGTTCATTAATATTTCTTGGCAGTAGAGTGAGTTTGAGTCCGTCATCTGTGTCTGTGTTGAATCACAGTGGCACTAGAAGGATTTTAAAGTGATAACTTGCTGTGCTGACACATTAGAGTTATTGGAAGTCAAAGGTAACAGCTGCTTTTCCAGCAGAGCAGCCACAAGTTCTGGAAACCACAACAGCAACAGGGTGAGCTGCTAAAGCCCCTGTAAGAAACTTTTCCAACTTGTCCTCTACATAGGAAAGATATTCATATCATAAACAAACAAAAAACATTCACTTAACTTTGCCTAGAGATGCAGTGTATACAAATTGGAATATTTACAGACACCTAGGGGTCACATTCTGCACTGAAATTCACCCTTGCTCACCCTTCCTGTCAGTTGAGTAACAACAGCCTTTAGGAGAGAGACGCTCCTGTGGTGTATGATGACAACCATCCTCCATTTGTCAAGTTTTTAGTATAAAGTTCATCTAAAAATGCAGATTTTTTTTTCATCCATAACCAACTTCCCTTTTTTTTCATCTTTGGCCTGGAAACATCACTTTTTGTGTGGCCAGCCACTTAACACAAAAGAGTGTATGCGCATAGTTTGTCCATTTTGAGCTGCCATAGAAACATTTCAAAGCAAGATGGTAACTTTTGTTGGAGAGGACTCGTTCCCCCTACCACAGGGAATAATTTTAACAAAATCTGTTTTTGTCTGCCAATAGTGAATACAACCTACCTACCCTCCATTTGAGTTGTTTCAGGCCTTAAAACCACTCAAAGCTTTAAATGTTTATATTACAGTCCTCATAGAAATATTCAGGGTAAATAGGGTAAGATTCAGAATAAACAAAAAATCGGTGGTTTGACTCTGGTTAGATTATGAGAATAACATGTCAAGGTAGGGGATAAAATCCAAGAGGGTAATGGTGAACGTCTACAGGCGCGGTCACACTGGCCAATTGTGCCGTGCCTAAGCATGCTTCAGCTGTAAAGCACGTTTGGAATGGCCAGTGTGACCGCAACTGTGCCGTGCTCAAGCACGATTCCCTTCCGTGCTTCGGCACGCTTGGAGGAGGTGGGCTTCGGCAGGGTTTACTTCATGCACGAGCACGAGCACAAGCACGCGGACAGCGCGTGCGATCCATTACGTATAATCACTGCGAGTGCATCTCTCGACAGTCATTTTAAACAAAGCGGGGTGTTAGAGGGCTGTGTCAGGCGAAAACGACCTAATATTAGTCCAAAGGTCTCTAAAGTTGTAGCAGTGCTCTCTGTCTCATTGTGCTGACTCTGATGAGATCGCGCTTCATATGAACAGACGCTTCACGATGACGTAGGTGGGGTGTGCGCGTGTCTGTGATACCTGCTAAAGTCTGGTTGACGTAGGGGTAGTGTGACCGCTGGCTGTACTCTCCAGCTGGGGAACTTCAGGGGGGCAATCCTGCTTAGGCACGACACGTTTTGGATGGCCAGTGTGACCGCGCTCTAAATAGAAGGAGACATGTTCTTTGTTATCAGGTGCTGTTGAACTAGACGCACCAGAAACTTTTGGTTCCAGGAACTTCTCTTGAGAGGGAAGTCCCATGAAACATCAAGCTAATCATGCCAGTGACATATGAAGAAATTCATAAATGCTGAATCAACACTTGGAAGGAGATAAGCACGTTGGAAATAATTTAGGACAAAATCCTCCTGTGTTTCAACAGCTGTGTTAACCTGTGACAACCACTCGCAGGTTGTGCTGAAAGTCACCATTTCACATGGCCTCTCTCCAGGCTGTAAAACCAAGGCTTGACAGAAACACATTCCCACTTAGGCTCAAAGAAGACCATGGTTATGGAGTAATGAAAACAAAGTGAGTCACAGTTGTGTGTGATGTTATTGCAGATGATGGGAGAAATAAAAACTGTAAGGAATCTGTACCAACCCAAATAATTAGCTTCAGGCCTTTTCCCAGAAAAGTTCCTGGACTTTGGAAACGAGTACCACTTGGGCAGGTAGTATCCTAAGGCCCCGTTGACATGTCAACGTTTCATCTGAAAACGCTAAAACACATTGAAAAAAACATCAGCGTTTACACGGAAACGCTGATGGACTGAAAACGCTGTAGTAAGCATGCCAGGCCTGTAGGTGGTGCTATAACTGTGTTGTCCAGAAGCCCCTTTTGAGAGATCTCAACCGAAGTAGAGTCGAGCTGGTCATCTGGTGTACTGGGGAATACTAAGTTTAAGAGTGGAGTAATAGATGCATATTTTGTTGAAAGACAGTCGGCAGATTCAGCAGATTGAGCAGCACAAGTACAACGTAGTTTGTGACGATCGTAACAACGGTACTTTTGTCCTGTTGTAAGCGCTTGCGCGAGGTAGAGTGTGTCGTCAACGTTTCCACTGAAAACGCCAGCTTACTGTTTACATGGCAACGGTGTCGGCAGCGTTTCAGAAAAATCCCACTCTGGAGGCCGTTTTCAAAAGTTCACCTTTTAGGTCGGCTGAAACGCTGTTTCTGTGTAAATGCGAGGCTAGAATGCAACAGAGCTTTTGCTTTTTACGCTAAAACTGTTTTCGTGTAAACGGCTCCTGAGTCACAGTTGTGCGTGATCTTATTGTAGATGTTGGGAGTAATAAAACTGTAAGGAATCTGTACCAACACAAAATATTTAGCTTCAGGCCTTTTCCCTGAAAAGTTCCTGGACTTTGAAAAGGACTACCACTTGGGCAAGTAGTATTCTAAGGGTAGATCAACTGCCCCAGGAACTAAATTTAGACCCTGGTGTCTGTTGTTTGAAAATTCCTTCAGTGAAAAAGTATCTAAAGTTTTACCGGAAAAGATCAGTCTGCTTCACTAAGTTCCCCACCAGAAGCCCAGTGTTCGGCTACAGTTACATGAACCTAAACTCCCTGTGCAAAAGCCACAGATACCTTTGTAAATGGTGTTAAACATGTCAGTGATCTTACAACTTCAAAATAAAGGTTTAAGAAAGAGGTCACTGAGAGGTCAACAGGACCTTAATTCAAACAAATTGAGACACACTCATTCTGTTGTAATGTGTACTCTGTGTTTATATGTGTGTGTGTGTGTTTGTGTGTTAAGTAACAGCATGAGGCACTATCAGTCCCCAACAGAAGGCAGTGCAGGCCAACCTTCTCTCTCTGTCTCACATACTCCTGTATTTTGCCATGATACAAGTTTTTCATGAGGGAGAAAGCATAAAAAAGAGAGACATAAACTAACAAGTGCTGAGTCATTGTTGGAAACTCATTTTTGAAACATTTCTGTGGACATGCTTTTGAGACTATCTGAGAATACTCACTCTACATTTCTGCATTTTGGGCATTCATATCATCTCTTTTTAGACAAACAAACAATATCAGAGTTATTTAGATGTAGATAAAGATTAAAAGTCTTTCTTTCCAGCTCAGCATCATAAAAATTAAATTAATTATTATTAATAATTTAGTTCTTTGAAGGCACAATTTGTAAATTAGTACAATTTGGAAAAATAATTTCAAGAAAAGCTATGTAAGTACTGTGCTGTTGGGACACATCTGTGCAAGTTTATGATGCTTTGAGAGAGATTGCAAGCAGACTCATAAATTAGTAAAGGCAAAAAAAGGGGGGGGGGGGGGGGGGGGGGTTATGTTAAACAAATAGACAACGTGTGAAGAAAACCAGATGAAGCATGATGCCAACACTTTCTTGAGGCTTTTTTAGTTGACATGCAGGTGGTTGAAACAACTGTCTTCTGTTGCAATCTTAGAAATGCTCATTTACTATATCAATGCCACACCAATGACATCAAAAGGGGTCAAAAAGTTGAAAAGAAGCGGGAATTTAATCTGACTTCAATTCGTTTCTCTTGGCGCCTTTTCTTACAGGCAGATAGCTCTGACTCTGGCTGAGATCCAACTCCCTCCACCAAAAGGAGACATGTTCAGATCCCCACAGAAATATTATTACATAAGCATATTACTACACAAAAAGTTTGTACTAGTGATTTCTTTTTTCAACATAGGGTTCTTTGCATTTCAAGTGACCCCATCTGCATTTCAGGGGTTTATATGTAAGTTGAAGTGACTGTGTTGAGTCTGTGAGGGGGCTGTGTTTCTTTGATCATCTTTAAGTGGATTTATTTTGGAAAAGCAGACAAAACTAAACCATGTTTTGTAGCCAGTTCATCAACCACCTTATCCTTTCGACATATTTAATTGTATGAGACTGAAAGTGATTGTTTAAAGGAGTAATTATTTCTTCAAATGTTCAAAATACACATCACGTATTTCACTCAGCAGCTCCCAGTCAGCACTGATCTTAAAATTTTTAAAAGAATTTTCTTAACTTCCTGAATCAAAATATAGATTTAGATTGCTAATGATGTGTGGATTCTGGTGATGTGCTTCTTCTGTGAGTTTTCAGTATGTTAGGTATCTTTTTAAAAAAATAATTGAAGAGAAGAAAGCACAAACTTTATCAAGTTTGACAGGGTAAGAAGAGGCGCGCTAGAGGAGGGACTCACTCTACACGGTTCTCATCAGGGCTTCATATGGGCTAAAGCTGGCAGAGATACCACTCTACTCATTATCTCTCTGAAACTCATTCTCCTGATCCTGACATTGGCACTACAACAATGTCTTCAGCAATGACTGCTGTGCCTACTGGGCCCCCAGCGGCTCCAAAATCTCCAAGGAAAGCCAAGAAGAAGTCAGTGTCAACCTTGATCGTGAAGGCTGTCGCTGCATCCTCAGAGCGTGGGGGTCTCTCTCTGGTGGGCCTGAAAAAGGCTTTGAATGCTGGAGGATATAATGTGGTGAAGAACAATGCCAGAGTCCTTGCCGCTGTCAAACGCTTGGTGACCAAGGGAACTCTGGTCCAGACCAAAGGATCTTTTAAGCTGAGCAAAAAGGCTCCCAAACCCCGCAAGAAGAAGGTGGTGAAGAAGAAGAAGCCGAAAACCAAAAAGGTCAAGAAGGCTGGCAAGAAGAAAGCAGCTGGAGGTGCATCACCAGCCAAGAAGGCAACTAAGAAGAAGAAGAAGGCAAAGAGTCCCAAGAAGGCTAAGAGATCCACTGCTGCCAAAAAACCTAAGTCAAAGAGTCCTAAGAGGAAGGCTCCTAAGAAGACCCTCAAAAAGAGTCCTAAGAAGGCCAAGCGCACCAGGACCAGGGCAGCTGCTGCCAAGAAGTGAGAACTCTCCTCGATAAATGATGAGTGCTAACTTTAACACATTTCCGATGGCACTCAGTGCATGTGTGGACTAAACCTTTACAGTCTTTCCAAAAGCTTAAGTTTGCTTTTGCTACTTTACAGTTTCCTTTTTCTAGTTTTCTAGAAACCTGCTGTATAATCACATCTCTCTGCAACCACCCGTGGTGCAATTGTCTGCGATATTAAAGCTATTTTCATTTAAAATTTGTGCATTGTGAATTTTTTTATTTAGCTTTGAAAATAAATGATGAAATGTGAGAAGTGGACACTGTCTGGATGAGGCTGCCTTTACTGTATTACATCATGTCTCAGTTGGTGTGTCAGTATGAAAGCTATAAAACCTAGTTATCCAGCTCATAGATGGATGTATTCTTTGGCAGAAACAGGAAATGAGTTTGGCATTTTGAGACTGCGTTTTTGTGAGCCGCGGTCATGACGCAAAGCAACCAAAAATGAGTGAAAAATGCGCTCTTAAAGCGTCTTGACAGCGGGATTCCACACCAGTAAACACCATACGCTGTGACACCATTTGCATTAACAGTGAGCGCGCCAGGGACTGTGTTGAATGCGCGTTGGCACCAGCACGCACGCTGGCAAAAGTGTCCAGCACAGTGTGAGGCGTCAAAAACGACCTGACCATAAACTTGTCTGAATATCATCTGTTTACGTCTCTTTCTTTATAATATAAAAGACAGTGCGTAGAGCCTACTTTTCCGGATTCCAGTGAGTTTGTAAAAAAAAGTAACAAATCGAAAACATGTTTTAGCCAAACCTATGTTCACTTGTGCCTTTTCAAGGCAGCAAATTATTCCCATCAGAAGAGCTCTGGGTTGGACCTGGCTGGTCACCTTAGGACACTTAGTCCACAGCTGTTTGCAGAAACGCGGCTAATCGGCAGGGACACGGAGAGGCTTGAGGGGCGCGACGAGCTGTGTTCGATAGCGTCCTTATCAGTCTAAAAAATTAAGACTGGTCAATGGCTTCAGCCCGACTGAGCACAGGACTATCTTTTTTTTTAGGATATTCATGAAATTTATGAAGTTAGCCAGAGGAAACAGAAGATGGGGTGATTTTAAGTTAAAAAAGGAGAGTCAAAGGTGAATGGGTTTGATTCGAATTGAATCTGAATACAAAGAGTCACATAAAATATAAAAACATAACGGTCTGAAAAATACAAAGTCCGACACCAGACTACACATATCAAACAAGCCGGTGCGTACATATTGATAACTGCTCTGATGTGGGCATTTTCACGCAGTGACGGGTCTCAGCTTTGGACCTCATCAGGAATTTAGTCCAATATCGCCATCTACCGGTCATATACACTACCTACAGTTACTTGGTTTGAAGGAAAGTGTGGGGTCACCTCAGGTCACTTTACATCATGGTCATATCCGGTGTCATATAAAAACTATATCTAATGCCATTTTAATAATATGCCATGTTGCAGTAATACATAATGCATCTTTAATCTAAAAAAATACCTATTATTAAATCACATGTTCTCTGACCATGTGTGAAAGATGTGGCAATGTTGTACCTACTGTTGAATGAAGGGGTGTGGATCTGCTTGTTTTTCTACTCTGTGCAGTGATTGTTTCTGGTGTTATTACCTGTTCTGCTTTAAATGTTCAAGAGGAATACAGAGTGGCTACATAAAAAAGCAAACTGTATCACTCGTAGTTTAAAACAAAAATCTATCATTTGGCCTTTACTTTATACTTCCTTTAATTTTCTTAAATTACTTGTAGTCCAGGAGAAATTCAAGGTTGGGTTTGATTTTCGAGGGCTGAATTTTTGGCTGTGAGCCACTTGGAACTCTTTGGGACATTCCCACAGACGCACACTCATGTGACAGTATGTGAAAACAAAAAGACTTCCCTATTATTTTTTTTTTAGTTAGCACAGGTTTTCATATCTTCTTTCTGTTCCCATTTGGTATGAGGAAGTCAATTGTTCTACCTTTATCTCTGAAGCAGAGCGGTATGCTTCATAAAACACATTCTTAATGCTGTCTCTGAAATTGGACCAAATGGCAGTGATTATTATCTATTAACCAAAGCAAAATCTGCTCAGGGTTGTGATACAATGAGCTTCTGTTACACCTTTAGTTTCATTTAGAGTGAAACTCTGGTTTGCATTCCAACTCTCCTGTTTTTTCTTAGGCACTTTGCTTTCAGTATTGTAGCACCCTGCTTGTTTTCTCAGACTTGTCTTGAGAGAAGGTGTAAATCTGAATCATAGTGTACTCTACATGATGGACATCTATATATCAAAACTCTCATGGAACAACACTGCTGAGTGTACAAAAAAAACTTTAAAACGTGTCATATGTCTCTTTTATCTTGACTGTTGCGTTCATAATCACCATCAAGCTTTACATTTTTGATTGAATCATAGAAACACTACTCATCTGGGGATTCATTGACAAAGATGTCACAGCTTTAAAGTACTTTAACAATTAAACAACAGAATTATTTGCAATGTATCAGACACAGGTAAACTGCACTTCCCCTACTTTGAATGTGATAATAAAACTGCTTTCAAACATAGCTACATTTTTCTATGAAGTTAGTATTTGGGTACATAATAACCGTCTCTAAGCTCACTTTAAGTATGTATTGTGCAGCATATGTATTTTTTGGTAAATACAAATGCAGATTTACAAGTGAAAGTAAAACCACTTCCCCATTCATCAGTTTTTGAACAGGATGTTCCAGTTTGTCATATGATAAACTTCATGAGAGGAGGAGCTTGGTTGAACCTTTTAGGTAGCTGTTTCAGTCCTCTCTGATGCAGACATCATGAAGACAGCTGTGACTCTTGTGGCTCTCTCCCTCCTTCAGGTCTGCTTCTCAGCCCCAATCAGCCGCCCCACCAACTGGCTGAGACAATGTCGAGCCTCTGTCAACAGCTCCATCACTGCCCTGGAGGTGCTTCCAGGAGGGGGCTGGGACAATCTCCGAAACATTGACATGGGTCGAGTCATGAACCTGAGTTACTTCCAGTGCCAGACCACTGAGGATGGTATCTACCTCATCCCAGACGAGGTGTTCGTCATCCCCCGCAAGGAGACGGGCCTGGAGACAAACTCAGAGATAATCAGCTCCTGGCTGGAGCAGAAGAGCTCTTCATCCAACTCCATCAATGCTGATGTTTCTTTTCTCAGCTTTCTGAATGCCAAATTTTCTAATGAGAACCAAAGGATGAAAACCCATCAGGTCAAAGACTCTTCAACTACTGCTAGAGTACAGGTGAGTCTTTTTGTGTTTAAGACTTTTTATAAGAGGCAGTGTAGAATCAAAACACTGATTTAAATGTCACATATTGAGGAAGATGTCTATTTAAAAGCTAATATTTTATCTCAACAAGAAAATATTATGGGACTATAATGAGCTACAGTAGTGAATAACAAAACTGAAAAAATAATTGCACATATCTCATTTTCCCCCCAAAGATTCGCAACCTGATCTACACAGTAAAAGCTTATCCAGACTTTGTCCTGGACGCCCGCTTTGCTCAACAAGCCAAAGAGATAGCCGATGCCATTGAAAACAATCAAACAAGAAATGCAGACTATCTCTCGGAGAGGATGGTGCTGGACTATGGAACCCATGTCATCACAAGTGTCGATGCAGGGGCCATTTTATTGGAGGAAGACTACCTCCGCTCTTCCTATGTGTCGGACAGTTCATCAGACAGCTCTACCATCAAAGCGCAGGCAGGGTTTAACTTCTTTGACAAACTCAAGTTTGACATAAGCAGTCAAAACACCCAATCGAGCTCAACCCTTCAGACATACCAGACCAATATTCAGTACTCTCTTACCCAAAGCCAAGGCGGTATACCGTTCTATCCTGGCATCACTCTGCAGAAGTGGCAGGAAAGTACTCGGAACAACCTGGTTGCGATTGACCGATCTGGATTTCCCCTGCATTACTTTATTAGCACCAACACCATGCCTGATCTGCCAGGGCCTACCATTTCCAAAGTGGCTCTCACTGTGGGTCGGGCCATAGAGCGATACTATAAGATCAACACCAGGCCCGGATGTGTCGACATTAACTCAAAGAACTTTAACTTCCAAGCAAATGTTGACGACTCATCCTGTGCAGGTCCTGCCACAAACCTTAGTTTTGGTGGCGTCTACCAAGAGTGTGTTCAGATGGGTTCAGATGCAGGTCCGCTGTGTGATACCCTGGCCCAAAAGAACTCTGACACTGGCGGGTACTCCTGCCAGTCTCCTTACATCCCAACTTTATTGAGATCAGAAGTGAGACAGCAGGGCTACACTGCATATGAATGCTACCAACAAAGGTATCGGTGTTGGGGGATTTTTCATTGCCATCGTAAAGTATGTCAGGACAATTATCATGTTCGCTCTGCCCGCATCAACACCTACTGGTGTGCTGTAAATGGAAAGGCACCAGACAACTCAGGATATCTGTTTGGAGGGATTTACAGCTCCTCTCTAATGAACCCACTCACCAATGCCAAAAGCTGCCCACAAAACTTCATTCCAGTCAAGTTCCTCTCTGATGGAGAAGTCATCTGTGTGAGTAAGGACTATGAGACTGGTACAAGGTTCTCTGTGCCCTTTGGGGGCCTCTTCAGCTGTGAGTCAGGCAACCCACTTGCACGTTCCCAACGTCGCTGCCCTCCCCAGTTCAGCCAGCACCTTGCTTCAGTGAGTGATGGCTGTGAAATCCTTTACTGCGTCCAGTCAGGGCTGTTCACAGGTGGACAGTTGCTCCCCATTCGACTGCCTCCTTTCAGTAAACCTTCACTTGTCAGCATGCAAGCTACAAACACGGTGATGGTAATGACTGAAGGAGATCAGAATTGGGTCAGAGTAGGGAAGACCAAGGCATGGAAGCTGGCAAAACCACAGGAAATCAAGGAAATCATGGAAAACCTTAACCCAGAGCTGAATCAGCTGTCCCCTGGAGAGAAGGCTGGGGTAGCCTTTGGGGTGATTGGTGTAATGGTGCTGCTGGTAGTGGCAGTAGTCCTAGTGAGGAAAAGGAAGCTATCTGGGACAGCAAGAGGTTATGTGGAGTTAGATGGTGAGGGTAACCATGGCGAGGAGGAGAGAGTGATACAGCAACGTCCTGAGGACCAGGCTGCAGAAAATGAGAGCTGAGCGACTTAGGTTAGTAAAGTTTATCAAAACCAGTTAAAGCATTAATTTCTTTGTCGACTGTAATTTTTAAAACCGGTCTCTGATCTAATTTTCTCATGTAGAAGGTTAATGTTAGTTTAACTTTTATAGCCAATGAAAGAAATGTTCTTATAGCTTTACATGCACTTTAAGCTTTTGTTTAGTGTTATACAATACTGTTTGGTCTCCAGATGTTTTCTGCTCAGAAGAGATGACAGCTCAAGATGTTAACTGTAAGCAAATGCTGCCCTCTTGTGTCAGAATGCACAAAAAGTCATCCAATAAACGGCATGAATCTCCTTTAATGCTTTGACTAAAATTTTCAGGTTTGTAACACGTTTATTGTAACTTTTTTTAGAATGACTATTGATACATAACTTTTTAAAGCACATTTTGTAATAAAAGGACAACAGCATTCATTAAAGCTTTTTTTAATCTCATCTTTGTGTCTTAATTTGTCTCATGTATCTGTATCATGACTCATCTGCACAACACTTCACTTTGTAAAAAAGACCCGACAAACAATTCTGCAGGAAAAGGTCTGATTGTTTAAACTGACGTCTTGCATTTTTTGTTGTCGTCAATGTCGTGATACAAAGGGAAGTAGTGGTAAGCAACTTCCCCTTTAGGACTGGCTCAACTTAAGCAGATTTGATACGATGTATGTAATGTAATGTATGTAGATCAAATGATCTTTTCACATCTTTAATCATTCTTACTTATTGTCCCAGCCTTTAACAGAACTTTTAAAGAAGATAACTTGTTGCAGATAACGGACAAAATTAACCCAATACCTTCAACACAACTGCATTGCTTTCATTTTTACAGATTAGACACTTGGTAGGGACAGTATCTTGTGTCTTAAATGTCAGACAGCCCAAAATGCCTGTTGATACATATTTAGTTCTTGCACTTAATGAGAGAAGTGATACCGTTCTGTTGTGGTTTCTTAAAAATGCAGAAGCGGCAGCTAAAGTGAACTGACTGGTGGGTTTAAAATAGACAGTTAGCACACATTGCTTCAAGAAAAAAGTGGTAATTCTTGGCAGACAAAACAAGTCCTCCTGTGTCCTGTGTTGAATCAAACCTCTTGCCCAGAGTGCAAAGAGGTACTTTTATCCTTCCTGTTCAAACAGAGAAAACCACCAACATTCCACTCACTTCCATAAATAGACAATGGCAAAGCTGACCTCATGGTTATGGTGAGGTTATCAGCACACAGACAGGCCGGCTCAGATGTTATATCGACAAAAACACACACAAGGGCTCTAAAAGAAACACACATGCAGTGAGAGCTCATCTACTTGCACTGACATCTACAAAAAGGCATTTCCCGGAAAGTGCTGTTACTAATGTGCATCTTTTATCGCGTGACTGTACAACAATGTCCCTCCCCCACACATGCACGTGCACACACAACCATACTCAAACACACACAGCTGCGAGGGACTCATAAAGCTGGGTCATGAACATGAAAACAAACCCACTCATGCTGAGGAAATCATCATGGCCTTGGGGGATAGAGAGGGGGTAGAGAGAAAGAGAAAGAGAGAGGGATAGAGAGAGACGGATAAACAAAACTGGAAGAGGGGAACTCCCTTCTTGGGCATTTTCAAAAGGCGGACAGCAGACAAAGGCGTGCACCCGGCAGGCTTTCAGCGCAGCCTGCCAGTAAAGCCAAAGCTTGCTCACTCAGCTGTGATTTATATTCAGCAGGATCTGGACTTTAGTCAGTTTGCGCTTCATCGTTTGCACTGCTGTGCCATCGATGAGGTTAGCAAAGAAAGGGAAGCTCCACACATGCATTTTTCTTCTGTCAAAATTTGAAGAATTTTAATATTTTAGTCAGCGAAGAAAGCTGCAGCTCAGCAATTCCTGGAGGACAACAGAGATACAGTTTGAAGGAGGACAGACAAAATACAGCTTAAGGTAAGAATGCATGTCCAGTTTTCATGGCTATTCTAATTTAAATGCAGGAAGAGTTAGAAGATTAACTGCATGTACTGCAACATAAATATTGTTGGCTACCAAAAGTAACCTTTTAGACTGCAATGAGGAATTTTGTTTTAACTGAAAGACCAACATTGCAACTGCCTGTTATGTTTTTAACCTCCACCTCTTTGTTAAATCCAGCTTTAGAATAAAAAAGCTGTTGTTAAAATAAAAAGTTTTCTCACTTCTCACTCCTCGTGTGTTGCTCTATCTAGACAACAATGTACGCTGGAAGAAACAAATGGAGCAGCTCTGTCCTGTTTATGTTGGCCGCGCTGGTCATGTTAGAGGTCTGCAGAGTCCAGAGCTGTTGGATCAGCTCAGGGTCAGAGTGTGAGAAAGCCCCCTTTGTTCCTGGCCATAACCTAGCAGGGGAGGGTTTCGATGTGGTGCGGATGCGTCGAACTGGAGCATATGTCATAAATGTCAAAGGCCCTCTTACTGACAACCAGACCTGTACACTGTGTCCCAACCGCTTCCAGGATGGGCAGGTAAAACTGAACCTGTGATTTACTGTTAAATCTGAAATGTTCACTCCTTCAATGCAAACCACTTTTTCTTGGCTTCTCTTTGCCCTTTTTTTCATCTCATTATCATGCACTTCAGATAAATACTTTTCCCCCCCACCCTGCCTTCTTCCTCAGATTCAAAGGCTCCCAGCTGCTGTACTCGACTGGCGCCCCTTCAGCCGCTGCAGTAAACAGCTGTCTAGCGCCCTTCACCACTCTGTGGACTCACTGCTGCGTAGCTCCAACTCCCTGGTCAACAACAACTGGGATATGGGTCTGAATCTGGATAATATTGGGAAGGCCTTGCTGGGAGGGAGCCGCTCAGATTTGGCAAAGTTTGCTCGTGCGCAGCACAGTGTGGACAAGGCCACATTTGCAATCCATGAAATCAGTTGCACATACTACAGGTAAAGAAAAGCGCAGGTTGGAAAAGATCCTGCAGATTGATGTCATGTATATAGACTTACTTAAGTAGTAAGGCTGGTTTGACATGAGATTAAATCTTACAGTGTCTAAATGTGGCCCATAGTGAGAGTTGCATGTATGTATGATGATACATTTGTATTTTATTATAGATTTCTTCCTTGTTTAGGAATGAGCTTGAGCAAGGAAAAGTTTTATTCTAATGTGAAACAAAGCTTCCCTTAAAAGACATGTTGTTGTCAGTATAACTTAAGGTTCAACCAATCTGGGGTTTGCCATACAGGACTCAGCTGTTGTGTTGTATTACTGTTAACTCGATATGTTGTTTGTTTATTTCAGCTACAGGCTAGCAGATCACCCCCAGCTGAGTACGGAGTTCACCAAACATCTGAGGAGACTCCCACAGAGTATGAACACAAACCAAGAAAGAGCCCTATACAGACGGCTTATAGACACCTATGGAACTCACTACATACACCAGGTCAGGTGGTGGATAAACTCTGCAGTGCTTTGATGCAGAATGTCTACTTTGTATATTGCTCAAAAGTTAGAAAAGAGAAAAAGATGTTGAACTTGGTTTTAAACAGGTCGCATTGTACACTGCAGACTTCATCTGTTGGTCTCTCCCATAGGTCCAGCTGGGTGGTAAGGTGAAGCGGATCACCGCCTTCAGGACCTGCCTGGCCACACTGAAGGGCTTCTCTGAAAGAGAGGTCAAATACTGCCTGAATCTTGAACTCCGAATGGCTCTGGGCTTCGTCCCCGGGAATGCATCATTTTCGAACAAATGCGATGACCTCCTGAAGGGTAACATGAGCATGGGCTTCTACCAAGGCTTCATGACCCATAAGATTGAGGTCATCGGAGGGGAGAGGTACTTCCCAGACATCCTCTACCAACAGGACCCATCTGAAGCATACAACAGCTGGATGAACAGCCTCCATGACAACCCTGATGTAGTTTCTTATGCCATCTTTCCTCTGCATAATCTGGTCGAAGACTCACAGGTCAGTGCTAATCTGAGAAGCACCATCTCTCAGTATATCAAAGAAAACCAGCTGAAGGAGGAGCAGTTTGGTCTCAAGAACTGCTCCCCGACTCCGAACCTGGACCATAACTGCTGTCCTTTAAGGGCTGGAAGAGGAACTCTCAAACTAGAGATCCACAGAGCTGCAGGTCTGAGAGCGGACACCTTCACAAAAACTGATGCCTATGTGAAGATCTTCTACGGCGGCATGTACGAGGAGACGGATACGGTAATGGATAACAACGACCCAGTTTGGAATGCCACCTATAACTTTGGATCTGTGGAGCTGGGTCAGGAGTTGAGGTTTGAAGTCTGGGACAGAGATGTGATCTATAACGATGTAGCAGGGAGATGCGTTGTCTTCCCTGAACGAGGGAGTCGATCGCTGAGCTGTCAGCTGAAAAAAGGAGTCCTGTATTTCAGCTACAGCATCAAATGTGATGCTCATTTGACAGGATTCAGGTGTGGACGATACTCTCCGAATGCTGAGTAGATTATTAGACAATGTTCTAGAGTACAGATTAGTGTTTTCTTGATACAAATATGTAGTGTTAAATTTTATGAACCAGAGTTTCATGAAACGTCTGTCAACTTTTGTAATTGTTGCTTCTCAATGACATTGTTTTGGTTGCCAAAGAATTTTTTTTATTCTTCTTTAACACTTTTATCAATGTAAACTTTAAATAGTTTTGGAATTATTTTGAAAAAAAATGTCTTTAATGTGAAAGTACAGGTCAATCAAAGGTAAGATCTTTGTACATAATTAAAGGGATTTTAAATCACTGTTGTCCATCAACTTTAGTTATTTCTGATGCATCTCAATACTTTTTATTTATTCCTATGGCTGTAAAAATTCTATTTTTATCACTTTAGTTTTTGGAAGAAGTGTGTATGATACATATAAACAAAAACTTTCAAGATGACTAAAGGAATCAACCTCCATTAGTGTGTACTTTAAGAGAAGTAAACTTTCCACACTCAGTTTTGGTTTCCAGGGGTTTAGACGCTTGAGGAACTGACATTTTTGGCACTTCCACATCCACATCCCAGTTATTTTTGTCTCATAATGTTTTGGCAGATTCCTATTCAAACCGAATCACCTCATCACACTTAAACCTTTCTGATGCTGAACAGCATATTGAGTTTCAATGTCAGTAAAACATTATTTAACAGCTGTTAGTACCAGTGACCACACAAACATTTAATCCAATTTTTATCATTTATTCTAAACAGTAACTTTAAAAACATACAAATGACGTCAAAAAGCTTTTACAGAAACACATTAACAGTTATAACACACGGGCTACTTATACAGTACATGAATGCAGCAGGTGCTTCCTCCATTCATTACCTTTCCGGTTGCTTGGCTTGAGATATTTATCAGGAGTTGAAGCACCAATTTTACCCAGTACATTCTTTGTCATGTTTATATTTATTTTTCTCGTTTTACACACCAAAAAAACTGAAGAGCTTTAAGAGGGCTACAACATTGAATCGAGATATATTTAGATGAAAACGTCGGCCTACCTGTGCCCAAAGAAATGACTGATTTAAAATAAGGATAAACCTCAGCACATTATATTCAGAGGGACACCAGATACTTGACTTACTTTATGCTGCATCATGACTGTCAGGACTATGTGGGAGTACAAAAAAAGGGGATTACATCAATATGAACACTTCCTGTGAAAAGAGCCTGCTTTTTGTTTGGGGTTACTGCAATAAGATCTTTGAGGTAATGTTTTTGTTATGAGAGATGGCAGACCGATGAGGGAAAATACAGCTCTGGTAAAAAGGATAGGAAACAACTGCTCATTCTGCCACACTGACTCATCAGGTATGTTGACTCAATTTCCTTGCAAAACATTCTGCACCAGACTGCCAGAAGGCATTGCTTTTCTTACCAACATGCTGCAACTTTAGGCTCTGACTTAGAAGAAGATACTCGTGTTCAGTTAGACAAGTGTTAAACAACCTCAACACATGCTGCAATAGTAACAGTTTGGTCTCAACTTTAAAATTTGTTCAAGTCTTTTCAGCCCAAAACTCCTGAAGAACATGCAGAGTATATTACAGTGAAAAGGCAACATTTTTGTATCCCTCTTTTATTCTGGACTTGCTGTCAGGAGGAGAAAAAAACTGTAAAAAACATTTTAGGCACAACTGCCGCACTGAACAGTGGATAGGGTTGTATCATTACAGCTTCTTTGCATGGCAGCATATGGTTCAGTAGTTTTCTCATGTAGACACAAAGGTGTTTGTGTGTTCAGTCAGAACACTCAAGTCTGCCCAGAAACACAGAAATGCAAACTTCAAGTGCGTTTGTACAGTCTTCAGACTTAAGTGTTTGTAAATCACAGTCCCAGTGAGGCTTTGAGCAAAGACGCCATATCTTCAGGTATGGTTCCCTCATCACCTGGACAACAAATGTGCAGTTTTTATTTTTACATCAGGAAAAAAGAGCGCAATAAATACTCTACTTAGTGACTGCTGGAATAAATAGCTCAAGAACTCTCCGGATGTATGATTGGTCCCTTCCCTGCTGTTACTCATTCATTACATCACCTGGAAACAACTTCTCCACATCTTTATATATATTTACATGTTGAGCTTCATTCACTTGATATAATTTTATTGAAACACAATTAATCCCACCATTGCTATTTCCTTATACACAACATCCACTGCACATCAGCCTGTGTAGGTTGAGGCATTCCTTTCCCCAAACACTTGTTTGTGTTTTCTTCATGACAGGTTTGATCCACCCACATTTAAAACAAAAAAAGAGTCCTGTTTGTTTTTGTTCTTTCTATAAATTAAGTTTAAAAGAAAAACCTTGGGATGCCTTTTTACTAGGAATGGACCGATTATCAGCCAAGCCGATTATCGGGGCCAATATTTGGCATTTTGAGGCATATTGGCATCGGTCTTTCTTTTCATCCAATGGTTGATAAGAAACAAATTTAAGCCGCGCCGCTGTCTGCAGTCACTACTCAGTCCCCAGAGCTGTCCCACCCACAGTACCATCTGATTGGTTACAAGCAGAGCCGTGGCTCTGGTAATAGCTAATCAGCAGTGCAGTTATTACAGTTACAATGACATTTTGGAAAACTATTTACTGTAGAAAACTTAAGCTATTTATTTTTTTTATTTTCATTTAACTTTATAAAACATGCTGCTAAGCCTGGGAGCTGCTAAATAAACTCATGATTAAAGGTATTTGAATGAAGTTAAGTGTTGGAGTTTGTTTTGTTCCAAATTTTGACACCAATATTTGCACTTTGACTGCAAATTAATATTGGCTTCAAATATCGGTTATCGGCCTCCTTTACTACAAATAATGGGTATCGTATCGGCTAGGGAAGCTCTACTTTTTACCAACAAATGACACGGAGTTGCGTTTTGTCAGAGCCCCATGATTAAGGTTTAGGATGAAGCAGGAGCTTGGAATTTCCCTAAGATCATTTCTCATTTAGGACACAGTTTTTGTAACACCAGAATACATGTCTCTGTAAAAATGGTTGTCATTTTGGCTTCAATAGGATAATTTAAATCTATTAGAGTAGATGTCTATTTTTACATCCTTACCTTCTTCAGCAGCTGTCATGTCTTGTTCCAGCTTCAGTTTCTTCTGGCCCAGCTGCAGTATGCAGTCCTCTATGCTGTCCTTACTGATCAGCTTTATCACCTTGACAGTCCTTAGACACACAAACATAAATCAATGTTTTGTATTAAGTTTTCAGGAGAGATATTTTATCTATAAGCAGAAAACAGAGGCCCTTTGAAAGGCTTCATTAGGTCAGAAACTGTCAGAAGAAGAGTTAAGCCTGGTTTATGCTTCTGTGTTGACCCTACGCCTTATTGGCTAGCACAACTGAGAGCATTACATACTTCCGCAGGGATGTGTCTGCATTGTCAGTATGATGATCACCATGTTTTCTACCAGCCTTTTTGCTTTGATTTCAAGTGTAGTGTGCTATATTTGAGCAGAGAGATGTTGCTGTATGTCACAAAGCACCCAGTGGACCAATCACAGAGCTTGCAGTCAGCATTATTTTCTCAGGTTGTTTTATTTTGGAGGAGGTGGGTCTTCACAGAGCTACGGTGTTGATTGGACGCAGAAGTCTAAAGCAGGCTTTGTAAATCCAACTCTCTTACTTGGTCTGGCCTACACGGTGACATCTGTCCTCTGCCTGTTTGTCGTTGTAAGGATTGCAGTCTATGTCGTGCAGGATGACAACGTTAGCTGATGTGAGGTTGATGCCCAGGCCACCCGCACGCGTCGACAACAGGAACACAAATATGTCAGGATCTGTGTTGAACTCATCAATCAACACAATCCTGCAGGAGAAAGGAAGAGGCTGCTTTAGAAACTTCTTTAAGTCAATCATTCTCGAGCTGACTTGAATGTACTGAACAACAGACCTGTCAGCTATAGGTGTTCTTCCATCCAGCCTGACATAACGGTGCTTCAAATGTTTCAGCAGCACTTCCACGATGTCCAGCATCATGGTGAACTGGCTGAATAACACCACTCTGTCTCCCTGCAGGGTGAAAGGAAATTTATAATCCATGATATCATTTCTGTTTATAAACCATACCACACCCTGCATACTCATAGATATCATTCTGCACGTGTCTCCACCTTGTTTCTGAGTGAGGCCAGCAGCTCAGTGAGGTGGTGGAATTTCCCAGAGTCAAGCAGCAAACTGTTTTCAAGCTTATAGGAGCTGATGGAGGAGTATTGCTTGCACAGATTATGCAGCTCAAAGTCTGACATCACTTCCATGTCTTCCTGGATCAGAGCAGGCTCTGCATCAAAGTGAGTTGGCTCCTACGGAGGAAAAGAAAGCAGAATGGAGGAAGTATCAAACACTCTTTGTTAACTTTGTGTAGTTTTATGAAAGTGGGACTTACCTTGAGCATGAGTTTGCTCATGGCTTTGAGCTTTTCTGTGGTGTAGTACTGTCTATGAAGGAGTGGGTGGTTGGCCATCTTCCTCAGCTGCATCATGACATTACACAGCTCACGCTCTGCGTTGACAATGCAGGAGATAAACAGGCACTCATTCACTCCTCTAATTTACGAGACAAATATTCTGGTGTACCACAGAGATCAGAAACACAGACTTACTCTCGCCATTGATGGAACCTTTCATTTTCTTTAAGAGGGTTTGATAGAGCACCTCCTGCTTCTCACTCATTGAGCAGAACTCCACCTTCTCTTCCTTGGCTGGCAGCTGTTTGAGGACCTGGAAATGCGCAAAGTTGTGTTTGTTATTCACAGTACTTACAACGGGTTTAACTGACTTCATGACCTTTTGGTTTCTTGAGGAAGATGCTTAAAGTTTTGCTTTTTAACAAAAGTAAGGAAAACAACAATAATGAAATTTGATGTGCCTTGTATGTCAGTAAGAAGCAGACAAGAGCATCATCTAAAGTTATTATATAATGTCAAAACTGAAGGGTGTGGATGCTTGGGTGCCCTGGGTTACTTTACAGAATAGTTAATACACAACACAAACTCAGCAGTGCCAGTTTCGACTCACCTCACTCTTGACTCTTCTGAGGATAAAAGGTTTCATGATGAGTTTGGCCTGAGAAATACGATCCCTCTCGAACCTGCTCTGCTCCTCATGGGATTTCTGACAAATGACAAACAGAAGTTACACACTGAAGTCACATGGTTGGTTAAAAAAGCTCTGTGCTGGTAAAAGGACTTGCAACACTTCAAAGGGAGTAAAACACTAGTGAGGATTGGGGAAAATACTCAAGGTTTTGGACCCAAGTGTTGATACCAGAGCATCTATGATTTAACATCAAAGAGGACACGTTTTCACTCACCATAGAAAACATTTTAGAGAGCTGCGTAGTCGAGCTGGAGAACATGGAAGGCATGATAAAGTTAAGGAGGGACATCAGCTCCAAGAGGTTGTTCTGTAAAGGAGTTCCTGTCAGCAGCAAACGATGCTCAGCCTGCATGGATGAGAGAGGTAATATGAACTTAATGTTAAGTACAGCACTGTAGGCTGTTACTGAAACAAAGGTGAATTAATGTTAAGAAATAAGAAAAGCAAAGTGGGGGATGTTGTTAGAAAAGAAATGCCAGAGTTCAGAGAACTTACATTGATGGTCATCAGGTGGCGGTATCGCAGGGAGTTCATGTTCTTGAGCATGTGACCCTCATCAAACACAGCATATTTCAGACTAAGCTTCCTGAAAAGGCTGCGGTCGCTGTCGTTTCCAATGGCCAAATTATACCTGAAATAAAACCAAACACAGTTACATGTATTCTCTCTGCTTCATAACAGCCCCTTTTTAGTTGATGCGATAGATTATGTGTGCACACTCACGTGGTCACTATGACGTTGAACTCAACAGCTTCAGTGAGGATATCATGTTTGAGGTAGCGACGGTCCTCCATGGATCCTGTGAGGGACATCAATCACAACGAAAATCATTCACAACAGATTTTGGAATAAATCAAATAAATAAGAAATTTGGCTTTGTATCAATATCGTACAATATAACATAGATTATCAAAAACAAAAAAGGGAACAGACTGTGTCAAATCTGAATATGTGAGTGTGTAGTAAGAAAAAGGGAAGGGTGCAAATCAAATTAATTTTACTGCAAAGTTTTTTTTTTCCTGAAAGGCAAAACAGACTCTAATTTGAACTCTCTGATCTTATCAATGCCATACAAAACTGTGAAAACACTGCGAATAAAGGCACTACAGAGACTCACAAGAGCACAGCCGAGAAATAACATACTGTCTTATTTATCAGCTTCATCCTTTCACCTATCTGATCCACTGGTTAGAAAGGAAGCTCTCCTCTGAGTTTATTGCTACTGCTGTCCGAACACAAGCCAACACATTCTTTCTAACCTCCTTTTTGCTCAACTGAGTGCAGTGGATACTCGTCTAACCAATTGTAAGGTGAAATTCAAAAAAAAAATAAATAAATAAAAAATGGGTGAGGCGCTGAGGAGTCTTACCATAATAGATGAGAACTTTAAGACTTGGACACCACAGCTTCAGCTCTCTGACCCAGTTATCTACAGAGCAGGGAGAATGAAATCAGGACACAAAATAGTTTTTTAACGTTAAAATGATTAACTCATTGCAGAACAAAGTAACATTATCTCAGGTATAGCTTGGTGTGGTGGGTGGTACGATGAAAGAGCTTCACTGTGATGGAAATTACAACCATCGTTTTCTTCAATTACAAAAAAAGTGTTTTTCCCTTCACACAAAGATGATGGATGTTGGAGTCGACGGTTACCCAGTGTAGAGGCTGGAACAACGATGAGATGAGGACCTTCAATCCCGTTCTGGTAAAGCTGGGACAAAAAAGCTATAGCTTGGATGGTTTTCCCCAAACCCTGAGAGAAGACGTGAAAGGCAGAGAAAAAAACAAAGTCAGTCAGGTTTCAACAAAAAGATGAGGAAAACAAAGAGCCAGGTGGAAAGATGAATACGACATTTGAACATCTGGGACTGCGTTGATGTGCTGTTCCTCAGACTTGATGTATCAGCACTAACAGATCACAGCTCTTACTTCTGTCACTGCCATTCTGTGCTAACAGATTGTTGATTCACCTGCAAGATGGCTACAAGCCCACAAAGCAAGCTGCTGTAGTGACTGAACATCATTCATCAAGTGCCGACTTGAAGGAGCAACAAGTGCCTGGAGTCCAGTTTTCAAAGTAACATGAAGTTTTTCTTTCTTTTCTTTAGGAAACTACTCAACACCTTGCAAATATTGGCAGTGCAAACTGTCACTTTACAAAAGGTCTTCTGCTGGTTGCCTTACCATTTCATCAGCAAGGATGCCACTCAGGTTGTGATCGTGCAGGAGCAGCAGCCAGTTCAGACCAATCAGCTGATAGGGTTTTAACTTGAACCTAAAATAACAAAAAGCAGCAAGAAATACTGTAAGGTGCGTTTGAGTCCTACTGCATCATTCATTGCTCAAAAGGTGGATTTAAAATGTTCAGACTAATGAGAAAATTTGCTCATTGCACTTCATATTTCTTCCTCGTTTTGTGCAGGCCTGCTTTCATCAGGTGCAAATCTCCTTGTCCTTTCTTATTGAAAAACTGCTGCAATATATATTGCTTTTTCCTTAAAACCTGCAGAATCAGTCTGAAAACAGAACTTCTTAATTTGTGCTGAGTTAACTATTTTAAATGGCCATGAGTTGATGAGATTATTTCGTGTGTGCATTTTACTCACTGGCTGTTGAGCACACTGGGCTGTTTCATGGCCCCTGTGCCCGTCTCCATCAAAAAGTTGACCTGTTTTGTCATTTTCGTGGAAATGGTCTCACATTTGGACATCAGCCCCAGGACAACCTTTCGCTCTTTGAGAACAACTTTGCAGCCCGTCAGTAAGTCCTCTGACAGTCCGTTACCCTTATGGAAGACGTCAACCTGAGGAGATAAGACACTTCCTTACAAGCGAATATAATTCTTCCCTGCCCTTTTATAGCACCATGACAGCCAACTGCAATCACTGTGCAGCTTTTCATTAATATTTATTGTTTGCTGACTGATAAATGTTCAAAAAAAATTTTTTGAGAATCTGATGACAAAACATGAGGAGATATGACGAGAAGTCAAGTGTTCTGCTATTCATTAGGCTAAGGAATGTTTTGTTTAAGTGTAGATTTAACGTGTCACAAAAGCCATCGACCAGGTGTTCAGCCGAGGACGAGATCAACCCACTCTGTGTTTATGCAACACAAAAAGTGCAAGCTGATTTTTGACATGCAAGAGCCACCTGCATGACTACTAGGCGTTTCTTGGCTAAATAATAAAAATATGTTCACACACACACACTCTCTCTCTCACCATGTCCTCCCATTTTTTATAGGGCCTGAGCTCCACTATCTTCATGGCCTTTTTAACAGAGCAGCCAGCGATCAGCGTCAGCTCATCTACTGAAGCTTCCCGAAAGAATAAGAGTATCTCCTTCTTCAGATCTGTCATGCCGCCTTTAGTGTCCAGCTCCTCGTCTGAGTCTTCAAACTCACTGCTGACCATGTCTTCATCATCTTCTTCTTCTGAGCTGATGTGTTCATTTGCGGCGCGCGCCTTCTTTTTGCTCTCTGCTGCCTGCTTCTTGGCTATGCTGGTCCCACTGCTGAACCTGGACAGTGTCTGCGCCACAGAGGAAGAGGAGGAGGTGGAGGCCGAGGCTGAGGACTTGATTGGCTTCAGTGAATAAGAGGTAGTTTTTTTGTTAACTGAGGAGGATGAGGATACTGTGGCAGAACTTTTTGTAAGCCATGAAGTTAGAGTAGAAGTGTTTCTTCTGCTGTTGTCTGAGTCTGATTCGTCCTCGCTGTCTTTTGTTGCATCTGTATCATCCGAACTATCATCTGTATCGTTGTTGTGCTGCGTCCCCTTCTTGCAGTTACTGCCTGACTTGGCTTTGCTTTTTGATTCACTGGACTTCTCTTCTTCATCCTCAGAGGTGACAGCACCATTATTCTCTTAAAATAGAAAAAGAAAATCAATTTGTGCTGAAGTCAGAGTCAGAATAAGATCAGGAGACAAATGTTTTGGTTTAACCGACGGTCACCATGTTTGTACCTTGATCATAAAACAACTGAAGAGCCTGCAGAGCGTCTTCATCGCGCCATTCATGTTCCTGCAGCACCATGCGAAGCTCCTGTAATGAACATGAAATAAAGTAAAACCTTACAAGGTTCTTCATTGCAATATAACCCAGTAATGAGAGACAATTGTTATATGAAACATGTCCTGGTGTCTTCACCTCCTTGTCCAGGTCAGGGAACCTTTTCTGCAGTCTTTGGACCATAACTTCCTGCCTCTTAAAGCTTGGCACATGGCTGTTGTCATCTTCGTCATCAGAAACCTTATGTTTTTAACACAAGACAATGATGAAGGAGCCATTTTCCTTACACTTCAATTCAAACTTAAAATCTAAAAAGTGGATTGTTAATTCTGTCACCATGAAGATTCAATCTACATGATCCTCTAGATTCAGCACATTTTTTCAAACACTACCACATTAATTATTTTAACTGGTTTGATTGACATGAAAAAAAAGAGTTGAAGAAGAAACTGAAAACAAGTTTATGTTGTGTCATCTTTCAAAATAAGATAACCTTACACAGTAACATCAGTAACCTGACCTGTGATGACTTCTTCTTCTTGATGGGTTGACTTGGAGCACTTTCCTGAGAACTGCTAGATCCATCCTGTTTTCTTTTTCTGCCTCGTTCTAAAAAGACAAAATTGCCAAAAAAACAATAAGGTATTCAGTCAACTGGTTGACAAAAGTGAGCAGGAATAAGTCTCTTGCGCTAAAATAAAAACATTTTAACAGACATTTTTGCAGAATTGGTATTTTTTGTCTTCTCTAATTTATTATCACTTGGAACACAGACCCCCTGCATTAAGCTTTCATTTACCTCATGGGTCTGAAAACACTCAATGCATAATCAAAACAATAATTTGAATATTTTTTAATGTTTAGACTATTGTTATTTTTATGATGCTTTCATGCTTCCTTCAGCTTAAATATTTTTTCAAACTTCAACTCAAGCCTCCAGCTTACAAACATTACGGGCCTGGTTCATGTCCACATTCTCTCCAAGTCAGGTTAACTTGAGTTATCACTTACCTTCTTTATCACCAAACTTGTAAATGCATGAAGCAATAGCTCCTTCCAATGTGCTTGTGCTGCCTATGACCTGAAACCAGGACAAAATTATGTCATTATAATTTTCCAAAACGCATAAATGGCCCAAACAGAAAGGTGTACCCTCTCTACTTAATCTCAACTCACTTCTAACAACTGAGTCCTTGAGAGCTGAGGAAAAATCTCCACCAATTTGTTCATTTTCCCCTCAGTTTCTTGGTCTTCACCATCCATTTGACCACGTTCTGCATGGTTTATGTTTCTTTAAAAAAAAAGAAAGGTTTGCATCAATACAATTAAATGAAAAAGCAAGCACAAGATTTGAGGAATTAAACTTTTTTCATTAAAGGTGACACATACCTGTTTTTTCTGTTTTGTGATACGTTGATTTTAGTCCCTGAAGGTTCATCATCCTCATCATCAAAAACCACTCCTCGGGCATGGGGCTTTGTAGCTTTGGCGCGTTTCATTGCAGCTACGAAGCAATTGAAATTAGGGGAAACTTTATTTCATCATGTAAACATGTTATCTTGATCATTTGAAAAGAAAGACAGAATGCCATGGCACATGCCAACAACCTTCTGTATGTATCGTATCATAATGGGGTAGAGCGAGGGTGGCATAAGAGTAACAGTCAAAACAGCTCCAATAATTTTGTTAGAAAAGCTGCAGTTTATATCACCCATATCACTCCTTGATTTCAGAGGATCGTGTGGTGAAATAATGAGATGGAAGTACTCATGTTTAAATCTTTAAGGAGAAAAGAGTCCCCGCTCACAGCCATTTCTAAAATTCCTTTACACAACCTTTCTCAATACAAGACTTTGTCAGAACATGTCAATCCTTTCTGTAAGAAGAAAAAAAAACTACTTTTGCTCCATGAGCTTCCATCTGGCATTGTCATCCTAACCACATGATGACTGAATCCATGTTACCAAACATCTGGTCGTTACCTGGCTTGTTCTCTTTCTCGGACTCAGGACTTTCGGAGCCTCTGCCCGGCTCTGTGTTTGTCTTCGCTACCTTCTTGTCGAAACGAAACCGGTCTAAATTGAAAAGACTCATTTCAACAGCCCCTGTCTTCACTAAAAGCGGCAGTTCTTTGTCTCTGTGGCAGTGTTTTTCTGTCCTGACGCATGAAGCCCAGCACTCCTCTTAGCTAACATGTACGCTAATGTTAACTAGCGCCGGGTGTTAGCGTAGGAGCCAAGACAGCGGTGCAGGAAAGACGGTGGTTATAGAGTGACACGACTCCAAATTAAACTTTTCAAAAATCTCTCGATCCGGGAAAAAAAAACAAGAACTAAGGACAGATGTGAGGTCCAGCTTCTTTCTGAAGTGTCAGAACCACAGCCGTTTTCCCGCTAACTCCAGCAGCGAGGCTGGAGGATGCTAAGCGGGTTGTGCTCATTGGTCAGAAGAGAGGTGGCAGCGGAAACTGCTAGTCATGTCAAGATAATGCTCTGTGATGTACTTCCCGAGGTGCTTAAATTTAGTTTCATATACACGTATGAACTGTTTATTACAGTGCCATTCCCCCATGGACTCACACATACACACATAATAGTCTTTTGAATTACTAATAGAAGTCTAATCTGTCCCCGGTTGAACCACCACATGCAGTGAACAGCAAACAGTGTTCTTCCCCAGTGACAGGTGTAATTACATGTTGAGGTGAACTATCTTGATCATCGATCCAGCTTCCCTTGTGAAATCTTTGACGCGTGATGTAAGGTCATTGTCCACAGGTAAATTAGAAACTATTATGAATATTAAACTATTGGTCTGTGCTCAAGTACCCACATTATTGGAGGATTGTACACTTTTACGGCATCCCTATACTGCTTTATAGAAAAAGATAGCTTCGTAGGGTCGTACACGTGAAGAAGGGAGGAGCGCCCTTTGAGAAAACAAGTCCGAACAAAACACCACAAACTTGGCACGGAAATAGTACGACACAATGTCATAGTCGTCATTAACTCCGTGGGTAAAGAACTCTTTTTTATTATTATTCACAAATTTGTATAGAAGCCAATTTTCACCAATAAAAAAGAATGGGCAATATTACATAAAATAGAGTATACTTATGTCTTGGTATCTCATCTCATGTATCATATGTATCACGTCAAAATTATTAGAAACAATGCCATAACTATGAGATTTGACTCGTTAAGAGGGTTCTCTTTTATTAAACATCATGGCCTCTCAACTCAGACTCTGGACCAACTGAGGCGCACAAATGCAACACACGGCTGATGATGAAGTAGCCATGTGTCCATTAATTTGGAAGGCATTCCAGTGTGCAACAAATCAAATTGATTGAGGGTTACCATTTATGATTTGTTTAAAATATCTACAAGTTAAGGACATAACTGTATCCAGGGATTATCTTTCATAGCAATAAAGAAATATTGAAAAAACCCAGTTTGCTTAGTTAAACTCACCATTTAGCCTACTTTTGTGAGATAGTTGTTTTTAAAGACAAAAAAAAAATCTTCACTTCATTGACTTGAGATGGAGGCTCTAGGAGTGGTGCAGGGAGCAACAATCCATAATTCAGTAACAGGAATATTATGTAGAAAAACTTTACTGAATCCAAAGATGTAGCATCCAAAAATATGTAGAATATAGGATTCAAATAAGTAATTCATAAATGGTTTGCTCCTTTGACTGAGCAAACAAAGTTTGCTTTGAAAGGGTAGTAGAAACAGAACCTCTAGATTAATTGTAAAAGATATTATATTTTGTTTTAGCTTTGATTTTGTGACCTGTTTTGTATTCAAGTTTCACAAATTGTTGGATAAAAATGTATCAGTATTTGTATCTGCTTTCTTATTTCTGTGTTTTTTTTTTTAAATGGGATGCTAAACTCAGATCTGCATCCACTCAGTTACTGCTGAGTCAGTAACTGGTCAACAGGGGGCAGCAAATACAAATGTTGGACAAAGACAAGGGTAAGTGATGTAGTCAATTTTTAAGTTTTGAATTCTTTGATGTGTGTGTTGATGGCACTCTGTTAACATATCAAGATCCAAAGCTGTACACTAGAGTTCTACCCCTTTTCACTGATAACCTAATGGACAGGGTCCATTACAAGGAAAAACCTTCTGCTTTTAAGAGTTGCTTAAATGTAAACACTTTTAAGTCTATCAAGGCTGCTGACAATTATGACTCAAACATGTGATTGGTCGTGGAT